>NC_037688.1:14290942-14305493 GCF_003255815.1 Theropithecus gelada | reverse complement strand
AATTTTTTTTTTTTTTTTTTTTTTTTTTTGAGATGGAGTCTCACTCTCACCTAGGCTGGTGTGCAGTGGCACGATCTCAGCTCACTGCAACCTCCGCCTCCCGGGTTCAAGTGATTCTCCTGCCTCAGCCTCCTGAGTAGCTGGGATTACAGGTGAGCACCACCACCCCTGGCTAATTTTTATATTTTTAGTAGAGATGGGGTTTCACCATGTTGGCCAGGCTGGTCTCGAACTCCTGACCTCGTGATTCTCCCTCATCTGCCTCCCAGAGTGCTGGGATTACAGGCATGTTCTACTGCACCTGACCCAGGGATTTATTTTATTTATTTTAGTTTACTTTTTAAGCAGGTTTTTTTTTTTTTTTTTAATCAATGTCACTCCGATTGCCCAGGCTGGAGTACAGTGGTGTGATTTTGGTTTATTGCAGCCTCGACCTCCCTGTGTCTAGGGTGATTCTCCCATCTTAGCCTCCCAAGTAGCTGGGACTACAGGCACACACCAGCATGCCCAGCTACGTTTTTTGTGTTTTTAGTAGAGATTGGGTTTCACCATGTTGTTCAGTCTGGTCTCGAACTCCTGAAGTCAAGCAACCCACCCACCTTGACCTTCCAAAGTGCTGGGATTATAGACATGAGCCAGTGGGATTTGCTTTTAAATAAGGAATGCTCCAGTTAAGTTTCTTTCAGTATAGGTTGAGAATACTTTATCCAAAATGCTTGGGACCAGAAGTTTTAGATTTGGGATTTCTTTCCTGGATTTTGGAATATTTGCATATACATAATGAGATATTTTGGGGATGAGACCCAAATGTAAATGTGAAATTCCTCTGTTTCATATGCACCTCATACACATACCCTGAAGGCAGTTTCATTTTTCCCTTAGGGACACTCAGTAACCTCTTGTAAGTCTGCATTTTGACTGTGACTCATTACATGAGGTCAGGTGTGGAATTTTCCCCTTGTGGCACCGTGTTGGTGCTCAGAAAGTTTTGGATTTTGGAGCATTTCAGATTTTGGATTTTTGCATTAGGGGTGCTCAGTTGTATTTACAGTTTTTCAAGCCTTTGTTAACTGAAGTTGAGAAGTTATATGTATAACACAATATTATTTATTTATTTATTTATTTATTTATTTATTTATTTATTTATTTGAGGCAAGGTCTCACTCTGTTGCCCAGGCTGCACTGTTGCCCAGTGCAGTGGTGCAATCACAGTTCACTGCAGCCTTGACCTCCTGGGCTCAAGAGATCCTCCCACCTCAGCCTCCTCAGTAGCTGGGACTACAGGTGCACACCATCCCACCTGGCTAATTTTTGTATCTTTTGTAGAGATGAGGTTTCACTATGTTGGCCAGGCTGGTCTTGAACTCCTGAGTTCAAGCAATCCCCCGACCTTGGCCTCCCAAAGTGCTGGGATTATAGGTGTAAGCTACTGTGCCTGGTCAGTATTTGTAATTAACATATAATCATTATAATGAAGGCATTTTTCTATAAATAGACATGTAATGTTATTAATAATCATTAAGGTGTTTTAAAAAACTTTGTTTACAATCTTAAAATAATTTTCAGTTGCTTTCAATCCTTTGTAGCTTTGGTTACAAAGTTCACAACAGCTTTTCTCCTTTTTACATAAATTCCCTTTTTAGTATCAGTATACTCAAGCTTTTTTTTTTTTCCTGCTTAGCCATGTTAATTTTCAAATCTTCATTTAAATTAAAATAGGAAGTGGTTGTCTATGGGTGATGGGATTATAAGAGACTTTTACTTTTTTTTTTTTTTTGATAAATTAAAGATACACATTTTTTATACCTTATTTGAATTCAAAGACTTATTTAGGCTGGGTACAGTGGCTCATGCCTGTAATCCCAGTCCTTTGGGAGGCCGAGGCAGATGGATCACTTGAGCCCAGGAGTTCGAGACCAGCCCGGGCAGCATGGTGAAACCATGTCTCTACAAAAAAATACAAAAATTAGTGTGGTAGCTCACACCTGTAATCCCAGCTACTTGGGAGACTGAGACAGGAGAATAGCTTGAACCTGGAAGGCAGAGGTTGCAGTGAGCGGAGATTGCGCCATTGTGCTTTAGTTTGGGCAACAGAGTGAGACTGTCAGAAAAAAAAATAGACTTTTATTTAAAGAGTTTGAGAAATAGTAAATAATACTTTTTTTGTTTGATAACTTGAGATGTGTGTGACAGTGCTGTTTTCAATAGAGAAATGTTTAAGTGCCCCTAAATTTGTTTTTTTCCTCCATCATTACTCTCATGGTAGCCTGCTTGGCCCTCTGTTAAACTGCTTACCATGTTCTATCTCTTGTAGATTCTAAAAGTTCTTTGAGTTTAGGGTTCAGAGTTCCATCATTTTTCTGATTTCCCACATGCCTCGAACAAGTGCTAAATGTGTTGCATTTATTTTTTAAATTCGTATTACTACATGTAAAAACAGGAAGAATTCTTTTAAGAAATTGCGTCGTAATAAAGCTGGGGCATGTTTGTCTGGGGGATGTGACATGAGGGGTTGTGGTTTTGTCTTACAACATTTCTCTTAGTTAATATGGCTGAGATTGACTGGTTAGATCACAATGAAGGTGAGTCTCTTTAGCATCTATTTCATCACCTTAAAAATGAACATTTCAAGTTACCTGAATTGTTTTTTCTTTTTTAAAAATTTTATATATTTGTCAGTAGGGGCAAGGTTTTGCTGTGTGTTCCAGGCTGGTCTCAAACTTCTGACCTCAAGCAGTCCTCCCACCTTGGTCTCCCAAAGTGCCTGGATTACAAGTGTGAGCCACCACGCTCCTGGTGATCTGGACCATTTTGAATAGGCCTGTTACACAAATTAGGATATTTGGGGCAACTAGTTTCAGCTTTTGTTCCTGGTTGTTTGAAGGATTTAAGTACTAAAACAGTTTATTTTTTCAGCAGAACTATTTTTGTTTCAATCCATTAAAAATATATTACATACTTTGGCCCATTAGGCAGACAGAATAGAACTAAATTTAATCATTTGTAATGAATCAGGGCTGCCCTTAACTGTTCTCCCAAAGGAGGGATGGTGTGAGGTACTAAACAGACCCTGGGGTGATCTCAGGGATCTTGCTTTCTTTTTTTTTTTTTTTTTTTTTTGAGGTGGAGTCTTGCTCTGTCACCCAGGCTGGAGTGCAGTGACCGAATCTCGGCTCACTGCAAGCTCCGCCTCCCGGGTTTACGCCATTCTCCTGCCTCAGCCTCCCGAGTAGCTGGGACTACAGGCGCCCGCCACCTCACCTGGCTAGTTTTTTTTTTTGTATTTTTTAGTAGGACGGGGTTTCACCGTGTTAGCCAGGATGGTCTCGATCTCTTGACCTCATGATCCTCCCGTCTCGGCCTCCCAAAGTGCTGGGATTACAGGCTTGAGCCACCGCGCCCGGCCTCGGGATCTTGCTTTCTTAAATTACTCTCTTCTGTCCCCTTTCTTTCTTCTTTAAAATTATCATTTGCTTTTAAAAGTAGAGGGAAGAATGACTTGGCAAGGGTAATATGGTAAATGTAGTGAATCAGAGGCAGAAGCAGCTTTACATTGAATTGGAGTTCCTTTTCATTTGCTCTCAACAAGTCATCTGTACTGTTTTTATCAAGGTCCTTTTGGCTTTTTGGAGTCATTCAGAGTAATGTGATACCCCACAGTAATCTCTGGGTTGGAGACAGCCAACTCTTCCATTTTGTAAGCATTAAGATTTGGTGTTCAGGTATAAGGATATTCATCATTTAGGGTTTTATTTTGTTTTGTTTTGTTTTTTAAGTTTTCTCATAGACTGTTGAAGAAGGCCTTAGTTTTGCATTGGTATCCCCAGGTTGCCTTTCATCTCTTAGCCCCTCTCGCCAGTTTTCTTTTCCTTCTGTTTTCCCCATTCCACCCCACTGCAGTGCCACAGAAGCTTTACTTCAAAGCCAGCACCAAGCATGGAGCACATTTATCTTTTGGTTGAAAGATTTTTCCATTCCAATAAATGTTAAAATATTCTCTCTGTTATATTTTTTGGTTATTAGTTTCTCATGATGAGACTTTTTTGTGACCATCCACGCTCCTACCCCTGCCTCCTATTTGTTTGGCAGGGCAGAATCTCTGGCTGCTGGATTTTACTATTCATGGTAACTTCAATTTCTAGAACAGTTTTCTTTAAGGCTATCAAAATAATGTTGGAAATGAGGTACTTGGGAAGGACCTGCAGTTTACAAGGTTCATGTAGTTTTGCACAAAGAGTACAAAGTATACATACAATTCAGTTAAGGATGAAAGATAAGGTGGCCTGCTGGAGGGTGCATATTGGAAGAAGAGCTGTGACTTAGTTGGTGAGCTGGTGCCTCTCTTCCCAATCCTTACCCCTAACACCCACTGCCCAGAACAGTGTGCCTTTTCAGATATTACTTATCTTGCATTGGGAGAGAACCAGAAAGGCTCAGTCACTGGAAATGATGGCTGAATTCCTAATATGAGATTTTTAGAGCTGCTTTTATTTTTCAGCAGGAAGAAATAAACTTCCTTTCTCCGATTTGTTTACAGGTTCTAGTAAATACTGCTTGCTGTGTTTTGATGTTGGTGGCTAAGCTCATCCAGTGTATCGTGTTTGGCCCTCTTCGAGTGAGTGAGAGACAGGTAAGGCTACACTGAAAGGATGGATTCTTGTGACTAGATTTTTTTTTAAACTTTGTATTTCTTATGATTTCAGATGTGTGGAAAAGTTCCATGAATACTACAGAAAACTCCTATATACCCTTTATCCAGATTCGCCCGTTGTTAATATTTTGTTCCATTTGCTTTAATAGTCACTTTTTATTTATACATACTTTTGTTCTGATTCATTTGAGAGTAAGTTGTGGACATCATTACCCCTTTACACCCTCAATACTTCAGTTTGCATTTTCTAAGAGCAAAGGCATTTTTACAGCACAGTGATTAAAATTAGGAAATTTAACATTGAAAAAATACTTTGTCTAATCCACAGTTCATATTCAGTGCAGCCAAGTTGTCCCAATATTGTTTTTTATGGCTGTTTTTCTTCATGATTTTTAGGAATGTCGTTTTTAGAGAAGCCTAGATTTGTTTGATTTTGAATGATCATAAATGTCACTCTGCAGAATGTGGGTTCTTTTCCAAAAGAATTTACCAGGACAATTTTCTCTGTGGGAAGGTGAATTAAGAATTCTAAAAGCATAAAATTAGGAGATTTGTTCTTGTTTTGAGTGAGATTGTCTGAAACTGGAAAGTGACTCAGAACAGGCAGGGAACGCTTTCAATGAAGAATTATGCCACAAGCATACCGTATAGATTGGCAGTTCCCTGAGGATTTGAGTGGGTAGGGTGTAGAATATTTTTTTTTTTTTTTTTTTTTGAGATAGAGTCTTGCTCTGTCACTCAGGCTGGAGTGCAGTGGCTCAATCTCAGCTCACTGCAACCTCTGCCTCCCGGGTTCAAGCACTTCTCCTGCTTCAGCCTCCCAAGTAGCTGGGAATACAGGTGTGCACCACAGCTAATCCATGTATTTTTAGTAGAGACAGGGTTTTGCCATGTTGGCCAGGCTGGTCTCAAACTCCTGACCTCAGGTGATCCGCCTGCCTTGGCCTCCCAAAGTGCTGGGATTACAGGCGTGAGCCACCGTGCCTGGCATGGTATGTTTCAAAGTAAGAATTTAGAACTGGCCTTCAAAATCACAATATAAGAACAAAACTGTGTTTTATTCTATCTTATCCCAGTGATAAGACACAGGAACCTACTACATGAAAAGCACAACAGCAGCTTTACTTTGTATTCAGAATGTTCCATTCTTTCCTTACCTACCCTTTTCAACCCAAATTTCCTTTTATAAAATCAACTGAAGTCCTGGTTTAGAGCTGACATGTATTACTTGGTGGTTGAGCCCTTGAATGCCGTTGTGAACAGGACTGTTTTGTATTCCCAGAGATTTTTCATTAGTTAGTATTCAGTACTTTCTCCAGTATCAACTCTAGAGGTCTCCCAGATAGGTTCTAAATGCTGTCTTTTTTTTTTTTTTTTTTTTTTTTTTTTTTGGAGACAGGGTCTTGCTCTGTTACCCAGGCTGGAGTGCAGTGGTGCGATCTCTGCTCACTGCGATCTCAACCTCCTGGGCTGAAGCAGTCTCCTCCCATCTCAGCCTCCTGAGTACCTGAGTGAGACTACAGGCATGTGCCACACCCGGCTAATTGTTTTGGTATTTGTAGAGACAGAATTTCATCATGCTGCCCAGGTTGGTCTCGAACTGTTGAGTTCAAATGATCCGCCCGCCTCAGCCTCCCAAAGTGCTGGAATTACAGGTGTGAGCCACTTCTACTGGCTTAAATGCTTCTTTTGATACTTCTTCAAGTTTTTCTTCAAATTTTTTATTTGTAGACCAGAAATTGGTCAGGCCAGGCAGGCTTGGTGGATTGATCTGGCACCAGTGGGCTTTATATACTTTCTTTTCCCTAAAAGGTTGGTTCTATCAGGTTGAAATTTATAGAAAGTATAACCTTGGAGTATTTTAGAGATTTTTTTTTACTAGATCCAGAGGTAATTATAATGAGCCTATTTCTTTTTTTTTTTTTTTTTTTTTTTTTTGAGACGGAGTCTCGCTCTGTCGCCCAGGCTGGAGTGCAGTGGTGCGATCTTGGCTCGCTGCAAGCTCTGCCTCCCGGGTTTACGCCATTCTCCCTCCCGAGTAGCTGGGATTACAGGCGCCTGTCACCTCGCCCAGCTAGTTTTTTTTTTTGTATTTTTTAGTAGAGACGGGGTTTCACCGTGTTAGCCAGGATGGCCTCGATCTCCTGACCTCGTGATCCGCCCGTCTCGGCCTCCCAAAGTGCTGGGATTACAGGCTTGAGCCACCGCTCCCGGCCTAATGAGCATATTTCTTATCCAGCTCCACTTTTGGTTTTTTCAGCATCGATCGCATCTTCCCTGCTGTTCTATGTTGGTTTATTTGATGTTTAATGTCATCCAGTAGCATCAATTAGGAACCATTTTGAGTTAGAAATCCCTAGGATTGACATGGGTTTGCTCTGTGGGTGCTTAAAGTTCTAGAAATAGAGTAATGCTAGAGGCAAAGACATCGAATATCTAAAATGATTAAAATGTTAAGTGGAGGTTTAGAGCAAGGAAGCTTTTTGATTTTTTTTTTTAAGTGCTTAGTGCCTAGTATGGCACTTGTCTAACCATTTCACATATATTATGTATAATTCCCCCCAAAATTCTATGAGGTATATGCTGTTATTGTAAGACCTATTGTATAGATGAGGAAACTAAAGCACAGGGATGTTAAGTGACTTTCCCAAGGTCACACAGAAACTAAATGGCAGAGCCAAGTGGCAGTATCATTCAAAACCAAGGCACAAAATGTCCTAAGTTCACCTTGTACTTTCCCTGCATCAGGTCTGGAAACAGACATTCACCAGTGATTCCTAGTTCATGTTATTGGGCAATGATATTTAGAAGCCAAGTTGTATACTGACTGAGTGTGCTCATTGTTACTGGGGTGTCTCTGCCCTTTTGGTGGATCGAGTTAGGGCATAGTCTATGAGTTTTTTCCACTTTATTTTGTTCTCTACGAAAGATGTCTGGTCAGAGTACAGTGCGTTTAAGTTCTCAAAATCTTTAAGGAGTCACATTATTAATTTGTAGTACATTTTGCTTTTTTCTGTTTATTTTTTGAATTTCTGAAACAATTACATGGTTCCAAATTACATATAAAAGCATTCTTTTGGGAGACAAAGGTGGGATCACTTGAGCCCAGGAGTTTGAGACCAGCCTTGGCAACAGAGGGAGGCCCCATCTCTGTAAAATATATATATAAAAAACATTAGCCATGATGTCATGTGCCTGTAATCCCAGCTACTCAGGAGGCTGAGGTGGGAGGATCACTTGAGCCCAGGAGATTGGGGCTGCAGTGAGCTATGACTGGGCCACTGTACTCCAGCCAGGATGACAGAGTGAGACCCTGTCTCTTTAAAAAAAAAAAAAAAAAAAATATATATATATATATATATATATACACTTAGAATCATGCTTCCATAATTATCCTCTTCACTCAGTTCTCCCTGAGCCCCCTAGACGGCTTGATAGTCTATTTTAACATGTGGGGTGAACTAGACCCTCCTTATTGCTCTCCTATTTCAGGGTTAGTGAAGATTGTTAAAACTGGAAGCCCTCTGTGTAAAAGAGTACAGTAAAGCAAATATGCATACACACTGCCCATGAGAATATATACTTACAGGACTGATTTGGAAGTTAGGTAGATTTTACTATAAACCATAAAAACATTTGCAATTTTTGATTTGACAATGCTGAAGTAACTCATACAAAGATACATACAAAAATATTCAGCACAATTTTTTCTTTTTTTTTTTGAGAACAGAGTCTCGCTCTGTTGCCCAGGCTGGAGTGCAGTGGCATGATCATGGCTCCCTGCAACCTCCACCTCCCAGGTTCAAGCAATTCTCGTGCCTCAGCCTCCTGAGTAGCTGGGATTACAGGCATGTGCCACTGCTCAGCTAATTTTTGTATTTTTAGTAGAGACAGGATTTTGCCATGTTACCCAGGCTGGTCTCGAACTCCTGGGCTCAAGTGATCCGCCTGCCCTGGCCTCCCAAAATGCTGGGATTTTGTGTGTGAGTCACCACGCCTGGCCCTCATTATAATGTTTCTTTGAATGGTGAAAATTTTAAAACAGTTTCAGTGTCCATCTTTAGCCATTAAAACGGTATATTGGTATATTCAGAGAATATTCATTGACATTGGTAAGGTTCTCACAATACGATAGGTGAAAGAAAGCATTGTGCAAAAATTAATGTGTCTTGCACATAGGGAAAAGACAGGAAAATTCATAAAAATGTTAAGGCATCATTTTTTGTTTTCTTTGTCCTTTTTATGCCCCATTTATTATGGGCTGGCAAGTGATTGTGTTATTTTTTAATTTAATAATTTTTTTAAAAAAGTCTAATCTTTTCTATTGTGTGAGAATCTGGAAGGTAGAAGTAGTAAAAATGATAGCCCTTACCATTCTTTTTCATTGTGCATTAAAAATGTAAGCATTTTTTTCTTTTTTTTGAGAGATGGTCTTGCTCTGTCGCCCAGGCTGGAGTGCAGTGGCATGATGATGGCTCACTGTAGGCTTGACCTCCTGGGCTCAAGCAATCCTCCCACCTTAGCCTCCTGAGTAGGTGGGACTACAGGTATGCACCACCACTCCCAGCTAATTTTTGGTTTTTTTTTTTTTTTTTTTTGGTAGAGATGGGTTTTCACCATGTTGCCCAGGCTGATCTCAAACTCTTGAGCTCAAGCTGTCCACCTGCCTCGGCCTCCAAAAGTGCTGGGATTACAGATATGAGCCACTGCGTTGGGCCTATTTCTTAATACATAAGTTACTAAACTCATATCACTATCCTTTGAATAGCTAACATACCATAATTGATTTAGGGTTATAGTCCAGAGTTTATAGATTACTTTCTGGGTGTCTTACCTCTGTTCAGATGGCTGCTTTTTGTTTTTTCTTCTGTTTTCTTGAGGACAAGTGTTAGAAAGCCAAGTGTGGAATACATCTTCCATAGAAACCAGCTTTTGTTATGGTAACTTCCCTCAAATGGGGTAGGTGTGATAGTACTCACCTTCATAAACATTTTTCTTTTTTAGCATCTCAAAGACAAATTTTGGAATTTTATTTTCTACAAGTTCATTTTCATCTTTGGTGTGCTGAATGTCCAAACAGTGGAAGAGGTGGTCATGTGGTGCCTCTGGTTTGCCGGACTTGTCTTTCTGCACCTGATGGTTCAGCTCTGCAAGGATCGATTTGAATATGTGAGTTTTTAGCCAAGCTTTTTGCTTGCTTAGTCACACGTTTGCCAGCTTTGAATTGTGTAACGTGAATGAGCCACAGCAGGCATGGTCAAGGTGGCTCTCCTGGGAAGACTTCTAGATCAGGCCCCCATTGCCTGTTTCTTGAAGAACTTTCTACAGCAGCCAAGAGATGCAGAATCGTAGTCTCCTGGTGAGCTTTCTTCCCAATCCCATAGTGTTTACGTTACAGCTCACGTGGGGTCACTTCACCTATGCAGACTGTTTTGTTCACGGTGCAAGGAAACCTTGATACATAAACAATAAAATCTGGTCTTTTCTAGATATTTTCTGTTCCAGTCTCCTTCTGTCTCCCCCAGCTTACCCTGGTTCCTGGAGCTCTTCTTTCTGACTAGTTTATACTCTTTCCACCCCGGGCCAGGACTGAATTAGTTCCCTTAGCTTCCTTGGTTGCAGAAGTGAATCCTTTTATGTCTGGTACAAGATCTGTCACTTGGTTTCAGATCATAGCTGTAGGGGTGAACCCCCACCCATTAGTGACCTGAAGTAGTCTCATGAGTCCCAGATAAATGTGCACCTACAATGCTGCCCCTCAGTTAAACCCACTCCAGGGCCTTGTTTTTCCCTGTCTTTACCCAGTCCACATGGACCTTGCACCTTGGTGTGAGTTAATCTCACTCTCAAACCTTTATTTCTTTCACATTCAACCCTCATTTGAAGCCACAAACAGGAACTTCTAACCTCCCAAACTGGTTTTTTTAATCTCCGCCTGCGACCTCATGGGTTACAGCTCCAGGCCTTCTTTTCAGACAGTTGCCTCTCCTTGCATAGTGCTGACATCACATTGTAATAGTGGTAAATCTGCGCCTGGATTGCATTTCAGTTGTTCTAGCCCTAATAGACTGGGAATGCCAATTTCAGAGAGGAGGACTAGAGCAAGATTAAGAAAGAAATACAACAGAACAGGCAGTGTCCTGAGTCCTGTTGAAGGTGAGAGGAGAGAGTTGTATACCCTCAGAACATTGCTTCTAGGGGTTTATAATCCCAGTGCTAGGAGGATCCTTGAGAGTAAGGGATAAAAATATAATGCATATTGTTATATTCAGTATATTAAATGACAAGGATCTCTAAATATCAGCTCATGCTCATATTTGGGTTATTGTAGAATAGGACCGTATAGTAGTGGGATGCTTTTCTGTGCTTAGCACAGAACCCTAAGTAGAGAAGCCAAGATGGACCTTGAATTTCTCAGTGAAGTTCAACACTTCCATGAAGAAGAATGAGCAGTTTCCCACTGTGTGCATTTCAGCTTTCCTTCTCGCCCACCACGCCAATGAGCAGCCATGGTCGAGTCCTGTCCCTGTTGGTTGCCATGCTGCTTTCTTGCTGTGGACTGGCGGCCGTCTGCTGCATCACCGGCTACACCCACGGAATGCACACCTTGGCTTTCATGGCTGCAGAGGTGAGATGCTGGACGCAGGACTTTCTCAGATTGTGTTTCTGTCTGTTTTCAAGGAAGCTGGATGTTTGACAGGTTATTTTCACCCAGGAAATGACAGATGGATATTTGGTCTTTCATTTTAACAAGCATTTCAGTTCTTTTTGTGTGCTGGGTACTGGTACTGAATGCTTTTGTGTGGTATTTTATGTAATTCTTTCTTTACATAGGGGATAAAGAGTTTACAAAATGATGAATATGTAAATCTTGAAGGAAAAATCTGGTCTATTCATGAATATTTTAAGATTTAAAAATTTTTTACTCTTTTAAACCTTTCTGAAAATACCAATTTCTGTTCAGTAGAAATAAAAATTTTCCAGCCTGGCCAATATTGTGAAATCCCATCTCTACTAAAAATACAAAAAAAAATTAGTTGGGCATGGTGGCGCACGTCTGTAGTCCCACGTGCTCGGGAAGCTGAGGCAGGAGAATTGCTTGAACCCAGGAGGAAGAGGTTGCAGTGAGCCAAGATCACGCCACTGCACTCCAGCCTGGGTGACAGAGCGAGACTCCGTCTCAAAAAAAAACAAAACAAAAATTCTTTGTATGTCCTTATATTTAATGGCTGTATTTGGTTTTTCCTTAGGCCAAAGGCAAAATACCCATAATTAGTATTATTAATTAAAAAATGAGATATTAGATAAACTGAAGCTAATTGGCTAATATCAAAACACTTACTAAATTTGAACTACTAATTGGGAATTTGGTAGAGCAGAGTTAAAGTTTATTTCTGTTTGACAGCATTCATTTTGGAGTACATTTAGTAGTGTAAGTAAAATTAGAAAAGGAACATTTAAATATATAATGTTAATTATCGTATTATAATATAATTAAAATACAATAGTCCTAATATAAACACTAGGATATGTAATCTTAGGTGAATACTTTCTGTATTTTAAAAATATGCAACTGTATTTCATCTTGACACAAAACCTGTTGAAAAATCTATTTATAATGACTTATTTGCTTTAGGTATATTATATTGCAAAGCACAGTTAGAATGCTACTTACATTTGCCTTCTTTTGGTTCTCTAACTTTCAACTAATATTAGTCCAAACTTTGAAAAGGATATACCTAAAAATAAACCCAATTAACTTAGGCCTGTCAGATCATACTATAGTATATACTTTTATTTTAGCTTGTTAATGTTTATTCTTTTAAGATAATTTATCATATTACAGATTTGATATTTTAAACTAAATCATTTCTTATATTCATAGTGTTTCTCCTGTAAAATATTTTTCACTTACAAATGGGAATTTAATCTAAAACATAAACAATGTAATAGTTTTATTCTACTAGATTAAGAGGACTTTTTTCTTAATGAAAAAAATATATATATATTTTTTGAGACAAGGTCTCACTCTGTTGCCCAGTCTGGAGTGCAGTGGTGCGATCTCGGCTCACTGCAACTTCCACCTTGTGGGCTCAAGTGATCCTCCCTTTTTAGTCTCCCCAGTAGCTGGGGCCACAGGCATGAACCACCATGCCAGGCCAATTTTTGATTTTTTTTGTAGAGATGGGCTTTTGCCGTGTTACCAGGCTGGTCTTGAACTCCTGAGATCAAGCAATCGGCCTGCCTTGACCTCCCAAAGTGCTGGGATTACAGGTGTTAGCCACTGTGCCTGGCCATCAATTTCTATAATAAAAAATACCCTTCAAGACCAGCCTAGCCAACATAGAAAGACCTTGTCTCTACAAAAAAAAACCAAAAAAAGCCACGAGAGGCTTATTTTGTCTGCCCCTCCCCTCCCCCCTTCCCCTTCTCCCCTTCCCCCTCTCCCCTCTCTCCTCTCTTCTCTTCTCTTCTCTTCTCTTCTCTTCTCTTCTCTTCTCTTCTCTTCTCTTCTCTTCTCTTCTCTTCTCTTCTGTCTTCTCTTCTCTCTTCTCTCTTCTCTTCTTTTGCTTTTGACAGAGTCTAGGGTCTGGCTCTGTCACCCAGGCTGGAGTGCTGTGGTGCAATTTCTGCTTACTGCAGCCTCCACCTCCCAAGCTCAATCCATCCTCCCACCTCACCCTCCTAAGTAACTGGGACTACTGGCACGTGCCCCCATGCCCATCTAATTTTTGTATTTTTTTGTAGAGATGGGATTTCACCATGTTGCCCAGGCTGGTTTTGAACTCCTGAGCTTGAGCAATCCTCCTGCCTTGGTCTCCCAAAGTGCTGGGATTAAAGGTGTGATGTGGCTGGCCTTATTTTGCTTTTGCTTGCTTTCATTCTTTTTTCTGCTGGTGGACAAAGGGAGTGCACAAAGCACTAGGGAGAGAGCAGGTCCTCATGTCTACGATAGCAGTACCTGAACTATACTTGGAGTTACAGCATCACCCTTCTGAGTAATCAGTGATAGTGACTTAATGCTGTGTGAAATAGAATTGATGGTCAAACTACCAGGATAAACCTCAAGATTGTAGGGGGATTCCCAGGGGATAGGTGTAATTGGTTGTCACTTATTAACAGGACTTTTCCTTAATAAAAGTTGAGTTTCTATGTCATAAAAATATTTTATGGAACTTTGAAGCAGAGAAAATAAAATAATGGGTAAACCTGAACAATCTGCTTTTTAATTGAACTGAGAAATGTTTGTCTTTTATCATTTTATAAAAATAAGTTTGGTCTGAGCAACGCTAAATTTTACTAAAAAGAAAATATCCTTTTTTATAGTCTCTTCTTGTGACAGTGAGGACTGCGCATGTGATTTTACGGTGAGTGAAACTGGAGAGGGAGGTGATTGAGGCCTACTCATACAGTTGATTTTAAGATGTAGCAGGTATGAAATATATAAAAATCTGACTAAATTACAATATGATTAAACCAAATTCAGTTGTAACAGTAAATTACTAAGGTGTTTTCTCTCTTCATTACAGATACGTAATTCACCTCTGGGACCTCAATCACGAAGGGACGTGGGAAGGAAAGGGGACGTACGTCTATTACACAGACTTCGTCATGGAGCTCACTCTCCTGTCCCTGGACCTCATGCACCATATTCACATGCTGGTAAGTTTCCTCAGAAGAAGCTCTAACAGAGGGCAAGCCTTTCAGAATCAGGAACAGTAATGGTTTCTTTATTAAAAAATGAAACTTCAGGAATAAGATGCGGATGGACTACTTAAAAGACTAAAAATGGCCGGGCGCGGTGGCTCAAGCCTGTAATCCCAGCACTTTGGGAGGCCGAGACGGGCGGATCACGAGTTCAGGAGATTGAGACCATCCTGGCTAACACGGTGAAACCCC